>NC_079324.1:55680565-55703664 GCF_029931775.1 Euleptes europaea | reverse complement strand
TCTTTTTCTCTCTCTTTCTTTCTCTCTTTCTCTCCTCCTGTGTGGTTCTGCCACCTGCATCAGATCTCCTTCAGATCTTAAAATGTGGAAACGCAGGGGTCTGTCTCTTGCTGTGTGTGCATTAGCCCTTCACTGGTGAAATTGGGGTGGGGATGGAAGAAGCTTCCCAGAATCCCATGTTTCCAGCACACTCCAGGTACCCCAAAGAAGGTTGACAAAATGGCCTAATAACAGTATGAATACCAATCGGTTACAGAACGGGTTACATATTCATACTGTTAGGCCGTTTTGTCAACCTTCCTTGGGTGTCTTATTTCCTTGGGTTGACGGTTTTCTTCCCCTTTCTGTTCTGGTTTTGCTCCAGAACACTCCAACCACATGTATGACAGCAGGCTTCCCGTGTGTTTTTCCCGACCAACAGATTTGTTGTGGATGTACTCACAAGCATGATTGCGCTGTGCCCCCTGCACATGCCAGGGCCCCCCTCCTTTCAGAAGCGTGGCATCTCAGGGTCTCTTGTCATAAAGGATGTCCAGAATGTTGCCTGACAAACAATATTTTCTGGGTTTTGCTTCAGGCTCGGTATGAATCCCTTCCAGAAGAATCCAAAGCACACGTCTGTTCTGGCAGAGAGGTAGGCAGCTTACTGGCCACTGGCCTGGGGCGGAATCGCCGTTAATAACCTTCTCCAAGTTAGGAGACCATGGAAATTGTGGGAGATAAATAGGATAGAGATCAAACTTGCATGTTTTTGTTTTCCAAACTTCTAAGCCAGTGTGGTATAGTGGTTAAGAGTGGTGGTTTGGAGCGGTGGACTCTGATCTGGAGAGCAGGGTTTGATTCCCCACTCCTCCACATGAGCAGCGGAGGCTAATCTGGTGAACTGGGTTTGTTTCCCCACTCCTACACATGAAGCCAGCTGGGTGACTTGGGGCAAGTTTCAGCTCTGTTAGAGCTGACACAGGGTGTCTGTTGTGGGGAGGGGAAGGTGATTGTAAGCCAGTTTGAGTCTCCCTTAAGTGGGAAAACCAACTCTTCTTCTTCTACGCTAATCTGTTCCGCTTTCCTTCCAGTGGAATCAATTATGATAAGCCCCTCCCTCCCATTCAAGTTGCGTCTCTCCGAGCGGAGCGGATAGCCAAGGAGAAAAAGGTAGGCTGGGCGAGGGGATTGCTCTGCCTGAGTTAGAAACCATCTGGAAGGATACATTTCAGAGTTTCCAAATTAAGGTGTAACGTTTTGCATTCATTAACAGTGCAAAGACCCTATAAAAGTAGGTAGCCAGGTTCAAGGTTAACAGAAACAAAAACAGAAACATGATATTATAAAACAACAACGTAATTCTAAGCTTAGAGTAGGAAATTCCTAGGCCCACTGTAATAGATTATATGCTACGTGTAGAGGGTGTTTATTTCTTGATTGTCTGTATAATCTTTGACAATGAGGAAATTGAAATTGTTCAAGACTTTCTATTCCTTGGCTCCACCATCAACCAACAGGGAGACTGCAGCCAAGAAATCAGAAGGAGATTGAGACTGGGAAGGGCAGCCATGAAGGAGCTAGAAAATATTTTGAAGTGTAAGGATGTGTCACTGGCCACCAAGACTAGATTAATTCATGCCATCGTATTCCCTATTACTATGTATGGGTGTGAAAGCTGGACAGTGAAGAAAGCTGATAGGAAGAAAATAGATTCCTTTGAAATGTGGTGTTGGAGGAGAGTATTACGGATTCCGTGGACGGCCAAAAAAACAAATCAACGGATTATAGATCAAATCAATCCTGAACTGACCCTAGAAGCTAAAATGACTAAACTGTGGGTATCATATTTTGGTCACGTCATGAGACGACAAGAGTCACTGGAAAAGACAGTCATGCTAGGAAAAGTTGAGGGCAGCAGGAAAAGAGGAAGACCCAACAAGAGATGGATTGACTCAATAAAGGAAGCCACAGCCTTCAATTTGCAAGATCTGAGCAAGGCTGTCAGAGATAGGAAATTTTGGAGGACTTTCATTTATAGGGTCGCCATGAGTCAGAGGCGACCTGGCGGCACTTAACACACACACATATGTATAATCTAGCCCTAGCAACAGAAAGAAAAACCAATAACACTGTTTGCTTGATTAGCCTATGAGATGTTTATGCCTGTTATCTTTTTCTATATGGTAAGACAGGTACCCTTTTATCTTACCCATTCCCTTTTTTCCCTTTTGTATTCCTATCATATTATAAAATTAATAAAACTTTTTTAAAAAAAAGTAGATAGCCATGCTGGTCCATAGCAAAATCCAATGATAGCCGTGTAATACCTGTTATTAAGAGTGTTGGTCTAGTGCCTGGAGACCTGGGTTCGAATTCTTTTTTTCCCTTTTCATTTCCAGGCTCTGGCTGAGCAGCAGAGGGCCCAGCAGCAAGCGGGTCCCCAACAACAGCAGCAGCAACAGCAGCCAGCCGGCCAGCAGCAAGCCCAGCAAGCCGCCGGCCAGCAAGCTCCTCCTCAGCCCCCGGCTCAAGCCCAAGGGGTCCAGCAGCCCCAGGCCGTGGTGCAGACGTCCGCCACCACTGTGGCCAACACCGCAGTACTGGTAAGGAGCGCTCTGGACGCGGGGAGGCGGGGCCTGGAAAGGAATGCTCATCTGGTCGCCTTGGGCGAGCAGGATTCTCCTGTAGGTGACCAAGCAGGGAAGATGTACAAAAGCAGGGTTGTGTTGTTGTTGTTGTTTTTGGTGGCCTTTGAAAAAACCCAGGGCAGCAGATGAAAAAGAAGCACTGTGATCTAAGGAAAGCTCTGCAGGATCAGAGTGGCGGTCCGTCCAGTCCGGTTTCACACAGTCGCCAACCAGTTCCTCTGGAGGGCCACCCTCAGGGCACAGCAGCTCAGTCCTTCCACTGATGCTGTCTCCCAGCACTGGGATTCAGAGATATGCTGCCTGTGTGTGTGTGGATTTTCTTTTTATTCACCATGACTAATAGCCAGATGGACTTCTCCTCCATGAATCTGTCTAACCCTCTTTTAAAGCTCTCTACACTCAGGCTATCACTTTGGGCATTGGGCAGTGAATTCTGCAATTTAATTATTTATTTTTATTTATTTTTCAAATTTGTAGCCCGTCCTCATCCCCAGCAAGCCAGGCTCAGGGCGGGTAACAACCACCAAAATACATAAAATCATCAGTATCATTAAAACATCAACAACCTTTAAAACATCAAAAACATCAGTAACACCTCATAATACAGTCATAAATAGGTGGCCTTAAATTCACTGTGTATTTCCTTCTGCCTGTTCTTAACCTATCGCCCATCAACTTCACTGGGTGCCTCTTGAGTTCTAATGATATGGGCGAAACGAGGGAAAGGGCTCCGTATACATTTTCTCTATCCCACGCACAATTTTGTAAACCTCTATGATGTTCTCCCCTTAATTGTCTTTTTCCTCTACTGAAAAGTCCCAGGCTCCTCAGCCTTTTCCCCATAGAACTCTGAAGGAAACCGGCTGGGAAACAGGGTGTTGGGTTACAGGGACCGCACATGTGATCCAGTAGGTGTCTTCTATGTCATTTCCTCACTACAAATATTATAATGTAAACGGTTGTGCATAGCTTGGTACTGCTTGTCTGAGAATAGGATATAAAATTCTCATCGGGCAGACTTAGGCAGATTAAGTGGTTTTTGATGTCCAGTGAAGGTTATTGGGACTTCTGCTAATTATCAAGTAGATGTTGTCGAAGGATTTCACGGTCAGAGTTCATTGGTTCTTGTAGGTTATCCGGGCTGTGTGACCATGGTCTTGGTATTTTCTTTCCTGACGTTTCGCCAGCAGCTGTAGCAGGCATCTTCAGAGGAGTAACACTGAAGGACACTGCCCTTCGCCATCAGCTGTGGCAGGCATCTTCAGAGGAGTAACACTGTAACTGCATCTTCAGAGGAGTAACACTGAAGGACACTGCCCTTCACTGAAGGACCTTTCAAAATACCAAGACCACGGTCACACAGCCCGGATAACCTACAAGAACCTATCAAGTAGATGCTTAATGAATAAGTGCTGAGTATGTAGTTCTGTAAATGGGGAGTGGATGTGTTCATGGAAGATAGGGTTATCTATGGCTACCAGTCAAAATAAATACTAGTCATGATGCATGCCTATTCTCTCTAGTATCAGAGGAGCATGCCTAATATATTAGATGCTGTGGAACACGGGCAGGACAATGCTGCTACAGTCGTCTTGTTTGTGGGCTTCCTAGAGGCACCTGGTTTGGCCGCCGTGTGAACAGACTGCTGGACTTGACAGAGCTTGGTCTGATCCAGCATGGCTTTTCTTATGTTCTTACGTACCCAGTATCAATTCAGTTTCTCACTCGGGTTTGTTTGTTTAAAACCAGGCGGGCACAATGAAGACGTCAGTGACCGGCACAAGCATCCAGACAGGTAAGCGGTGCCAGGTGTAATGGAGCGTTGGGGGCCATGAGAAATGGAAACCCAGGATGGCCGTTTGCGTTGTGGTCCCCGAGTGACCTTGGCTTTGCTTCCAGCGACTGTGAGCGGGAACGTGATCGTGAACACCGTGCCCGGGGCCCCTGCCGCGAGCTTTCAACCCATCAACAAACGTCTGGCATCGCCCGTGATACCCGGGACGCTGGCGGTGAGTTTTATCAGGGCCTAATTTAGCATTGCGTTGCACAGTTGTTCACCCGGTCGCAGTTTCTTTCTGCAGCCACAGCACAGCTTTCTGTCTTTAGTAAAAATGGCACATTAAAATGCCCACACTCGAGCTAGCTTTCAGTTTCAGTCTTTGGGTGAGTGGACTCGCCTTGATGCAATGTTTCCGACCCTGTGAGAATAATTCCAAAAGAGAGATGGCAAATGCAAGATTTGGACTAATTTCAGAAGTCACACCGAAATTCAGCAAAGGCAGTCTAACTTGGGGTATGGCTTGATGTCTGAACTGACAAGCCATGCTCTGAGATCTCACCTAGAGTATTGTGTTCAGTTTTGGGCACCGCAGTTTAAGAAAGATGTAGACAAGCTGGAACGTGTCCAGAGGAGGGTGACAAAGATGGTGAGGAGTCTGGAGACCAAGTCCTATGAGGAAAGGTTGAAGGAGCTGGGTATGTTTAGCCTGAAGAGGAGAAAACTGAGAGGGGTGTCTACAAGTACTTAAAGGGCTGTCATATGGAGGATGGCGTTGAGTTGTTTTCTGTTGCCCCAGAAGGTCGGACCAGAACCAGTGGGTTGAAATTAAATCAAAAGAGTTTCCGTCTAGACATTAGGAAGAATTTTCTAACAGTTAGAGCGGTTCCTCAGTGGAACAGGTTTCCTCGGGAGGGGGTGAGCTCTCCTTCCCTGGAGGTTTTTAAGAAGAGGCTAGATGGCCATCTGTCAGCAATGCTGATTCTATAACCTTAGGCAGATGATGAGAGGGAGGGCATCTTGGCCATCTTCTGGGCATGGGGGAGGAGTCATTGGGGGTGTGTGTGGGGGAGGTGTGAATTTCCTGCATTGTGCGAGGGGTTGGACTAGATGACCCTGGTGGTCCCTTCCCACTCTGATGATTCTATCTGCCTGCAAGCCAGCATTGGTAACCGCGGGCTTGCAGACCATGGGTTTGTTCTGGTAACTGGGATTTGGCATGATGTCTGAATTGGCAAGCCACTGTTGGGGTCATTCCTCCGCCCGATGCCATGCAAGCGTGAGTGAATTCGCGACCCTCAGCGCTGAGCTTATGAAGGGCCAAAGCAGACACGATGCTTGTAAGCCACGGTTTTGCGCACGGAAGGTGCAAACTGCCTCTTGGTGCGAGGTCTGAATTGGTCCATTAGGATGCTATGAAGATTAATATCTTGCCTCCTCCCGTAGGCTTCTGGAGGTACTGCCACCGCCCAGGTGGTCCACACCCAACAGAGACCAGCCGCCACACCTGCTGCCTCGGCAGAACTTGTGACCATCGCGTCAACTCCAGGGGTCCGAGCCGTCACTTCTGTGACGGCATCAGCTGTGGTGACTACCAACCTGACTCCAGTCCAGACTCAGCCGAGATCTCTGGTCACTCAGGTTACGCCAGGTAAAAGCGTGTTCGTTTTCAGTATTTCTAAACTATAGTTATTTATTTTTTTAGATAATAATAGAGAGAAACAAGATAAAACAGAAAGCAATAGAAAGCAAGAAACTGACGTTACTACTACACAAAAGTAGCAAATTCAGAACAAGGACTGCATTAACAGAAAATGATAAACATGCCTAATAACAATACGCATTGTAAAACCAATCGTACTTCAAAGAAATGACAGGTTAGATCCTGTATGGGTGTGAAAGCTGGACAGTGAAGAAAGCTGATAGGAAGAAAATAGATTCCTTTGAAATGGGGTGTTGGAGGAGAGTGTTACGGATACCGTGGACTGCCAAAAAAACAAATCAGTGGGTTATAGATCAAATCAAGCCTGAACTGACCCTGGAAGCTAAAATGACTAAACTGAGGCTATCATATTTTGGTCACATCATGAGAAGGCAAGAGCCACTGGAAAAGACAGTCATGCTGGGAAAAGTTGAGGGCAGCAGGAAAAGAGGAAGACCCAACAAGAGATGGATTGGCTCTATAAAGGAAGCCAGAGCCCTCAATTTGCAAGATCTGAGCAAGGCTGTCAAAGATAGGACATTTTGGAGGACTTTCATTCATAGGGTCGCCATGAGTCGGAAGCGACAACAGCACTTAACACACACAATAGTTACAACAATAATTGACATATATAATTTTCAGTATTACGATTGGGACTTGAGTTAGAATGCAGCTCTAGCTCTGACCTCCCCCCTACGTTTCTCTTTTTCAGCCGCTCCAGCAGGCGTCCAGCTTTCGGGGAAGGCCCTCTCTCAGGCGCACTTCCAGATCTTGCGGCAGCAGCAGCAGGCGGCAGCGCAAGTCCAGGTCCCCCAGATCCAGGCCCAGGCCCAGTCGCCAGCCCAGATCAAAGCAGTGGGGAAGCTGTCGCAGGTGAGAGCGACGTCCCTCCCATCGCCTGGCTGCAGCCTGGGGGGTTGCGTTAGTTTCTCCTTACAGAGCCGCCCAACCGGTGCTGCGTTCCAAACTCAAGAATCCCGCTCCTGGATTTGGCTGCTGTTCTCAGCTCCGTGTTTCTATCTAGATAGCCAGTGTGGTGTAACAGTTAAGAACGGTGGTTTGGAGCGGTGGACTCTGCTCTGCAGGACCGGGTTTGATTCCCTGCTGCTCCTCGTGAGCGGTGGACTCTGATCTGGAGAACCGGGTTTGATCCCCCGCTCCTCCAGCTGGGTGACCTTGGGCTAGTCACAGCTCTCTTAGAGCTCTCTCAGCCCCACCTACCTCACAAGGTGTCTGTTGTGGAAAGGGGAAGGGAAGGTGATTGTAAGCTGGTTTGATCCTTAAGTGGTAGAGAAAGTCGGCTTATAAAAACCAACTCTTCTTCTTCTAGATTTCATCAGAGCTGGGAAGCTAAGCAGGGTCTGTTCTGGTTAGTACTTGGATGGGAGACCACCAAGGAAGTCCAGGGTTGCTATGCAGAGGCAGGCAATGGCAAACCCACCTCTGCTTCTCTTGTACCCTATGGTCCTGGGGTCATCATGATTCGGTTGCAATTTGACACAACCCAGAAATCGGTTGCAATTTGACAGCTTCTGCCCCAGGAGGTTGGACCAGAACCAATGGGTTGAAAATAAATCAAAAGAGTTTCCACCTAGACATTAGGAAGACTATTCTAACAGTCAGAGTGGTTCCTCAGTGGAACAGGCTTCCTCAGGAGGTGGTGAGCTCTCCTTCCCTGGAGGTTTTTAAGCAAAGGTTAGATGGCCATCTGTCAGCAATTCTGTTTCTATGACCTTAGGCAGATCATGAGCAGGAGGGCATCTTGGCCAACTTCTGGGCATGGAGTAGGGGTCACTGGGTGTGTGTGGGGGGGAGGTAGTTGTAAATTTCCTGCATTGTGCAGGGGGTTGGACTAGATGACCCTGGTGGTCCCTTCCAACTCTGTGATTCTGTGAATTATTACAAAATCGTTAATCCTCATTTAGGTAGTGGTGGTGCTTTTTCTCTGGCACAAGGACCCTCCCCTATTGCAAGAGGCCGTTCCACCACCAGTGGGCGGAAAGCAACTCTGCTACCGGAACAGGTCCCAGAGGCGAGACCGCCCTTTCCCCCCAGACTCCAGGAATGGAAGTCTGCATGTTTCGAGCCGCTTCCGACAGCCAAGACTGTCTTTCCTGGCACCGGAGTTATTGACAGCCAGGGGGGCCTGTTGCATTTTCTCCTTCCAGGAGCAGCTGCTCAAGTTGCAGAAGCAGAAGCTGCAGCTCCCCCAGCAGCAGGCCGCCCAGCAGCAGGCACAGGCAGGAGCCCCGCAGCAGAATGCGCAGGTCCAGGTGCAGCAGCAGCAGCAGCCCCAGCAGCTGACGGCCGTCGCGGCGCCGAGGCCCGGGGCAGTCCTGACGGGCACCACCGTCACCAACCTTCAGGTCGCTCGCCTGGTGAGTTGCCTGTTTTTTCAGTTCACACCTCCGGGGGGAACCTCCCGTTTGGCTGTAATCGGGGGGTGCGTGGGTGGGTTGCTGCCCAGTTGGCATTATCAGTGGCGGAACGCGGCAACGTGGGTCACTCTCTTGGAGGAGAGAGGATTTAAACTTCCTTGGAAAACTGTACACAAACAAAGTAAGGCCTATTATGCAAGAACGTTTCCCTGCCGTCACCCCAGCCGACTGCTGCACGGCTTCCTTTTGATGATGCATGCCTTTCCCGACCGTCAGAGGTCACCTCGCTCTCCCCACACGTTTCTTTGCATTTTGCCCGTGTTTTCTGGATGCTCTTTTGGCCAGAATCTGGAAAATGCGGAGAAAACCCACGGAGAGACCGAGGCGACCTCTGCATATACTCTCTTTGTGTATAATGGGAAGACTCATAGAATCATAGAGTTGGAAGGGATCACCAGGGTCATCTAGTCCAACCCCCTGCACAATGCAGGAATTTTACAACTACCTCCCCCCCCACACCCCCAGTGACCCCTACTCAATGCCCAGAAGATGGTCAAGGTGCCCTCCCTCTCATGATCTGCCTAAGGTTATAGAATCAGCCTTGCTGACAGATGGCCATTAGCCTCTGCTTAAAAACCTCCAGGGAAGGAGCGCTCACCACCTCCCAAGGAAGCCTGTTCCAGTGAGGAGCCGCTCTAACTGTTAGAAAACTGTTAGACTCACACACATCCAAGCCAGCGGTTAAGAACAGTACTCTAATCTGGAGAAGGGGGTTCGATTCCCCACTCCTCCACATGAAGCCTGCTTGGATGACCTTGAGCCAATCACAGTTCTCTCCGAACTCTCTCAGCCCATGCGAAGGCAGGCCGTGGCAAACCACCTCCAAACGTGTCTCGCCTTGAAAACCCTACGGGGGTCGCCTGTAAGTCAGCAGTGACTTGACGTCACTTTACACACATCCCCTGATTTCCCCCCCCCCCATCCCCCGGGAGAGTCATGAACTGTGTACCCGATTGGGGTACTTGGGCTCCTCCCTGCGTAAGGAGGACACATCTTTCATTTGGTTCTTCTCGCTTGGTGCTGTCTACTCCCACCACCAGCGATTTCTCCAGGGCGTTGGGCCCTGCAAGGCCTCTCCTGCTACTTGAGCTCCTTTTATTTGGAGCTGACACATTTAGAAGGGCTCAAGTCCCGAAGAGAGCATCTGTTTTTGTTGTAAAATAAACTGGCGGTCTCCGGCTTGCATCTTTCCTCTCAGCGTGAGAGTTCCATGAAGCGTAGGGGAGTGAACTCGAGGCCTTCTGCGTGTCAAAGCAGCTGCTTGCTCCGTGGCGCAGGGTGGCAAGCTGCAGTACTGCAGTCAAAAGCTCTGCTCACGACCTGAGTTCGATCCTGACAGAAGTCGGTTTCAGGTAGCCGGCTCAAGGTGGACTTAGCCTTCTATCCTTCTGAGGTCGGTAAAATGAGCACCCGGCTTCCTGGGGGTAAAGAGTAGATGACAGCAACCCACCCCAAACATAGTCGGCCTAGTAAACGATGGGATGTGACTTCATCTCGTGGGGACTACCTTTACCTTTACTGGCTGCTGGTCCCTCCCTACACCGCTTCCTCTCCGCCGAGCGACTCAGCCACTCTTCCATAGGCCTGTGCAATAATCTCAATTCCTTACTGCTTAGACTCGTGTTGCTGCTTCCCAGCTTCAAGCGCAGGGTCAGATCCAGGCCCAGACGCCGCAAGCAGCCCAGGTGGCTTTGGCGAAACCTCCGGTCGTGTCCGTTCCAGCTGCCGTGGTCTCGTCTGCAGGGGTTACCACACTCCCCGTCACCGTTGCCGGAATTAGCGTCGCCATCGGGCAACCACAGAAGGCAGCAGGTATCTCGACCGTTTCCTGAACTCCAAGGCATTGAGGGGGGGGGGGGAATATCGGAACAATTCTAAGGCTATTGATTCAACCTTGGTTCTCTCCTTCCCTGAGAGCAATACCACAACAACCCCGTAAAGTAGACAGATGAGTACCTGTTTTGTACTGAGCTTTTGAGAGCCACAAAGCAGGGTGGGTGATCGGAGGGAAGAATCTGAATGTCCTGTATTTGTTTGAACCAACCAATCCACTGTTGGGCTGAAGATCTCTAGTAAAGGTGAATTCCTCCTCTCTCCTGCTCTGAAAATCACCCCAACAGCTGCTATTTCACAGTTATCTCTGCTTAGAAACCAAGGCCATTTTTGCATGGTCAATTTTGATGCCCGCTCAAAGCTCTTTTTTAAAATGCGACTTTTAAAATGTCTTTTCACGGTCCCGACGTAAAAAGAGAAGTTCCACTCCCCCCACTCGCCTTCTCCTTTGTTCCTGTTTGGATAGCTATTAGCATATGCATAGCTAACGCTCCTCTGTTGTTTTGCATTGTTCCTTGAGGGGGATTCTTCGAGGCAAACACCAAAGGTCGCATTAAATGGGCTCTTTTGTAATGTGAAGCGCCGGCTTCGCAGTCACTTCTGAAATGACGGTTCAGTGTGCAAAATTCAAAAAAATATGCGGGGCAATTCAGCCTGTTACGCTCTGCTAATTACTATGCAAAAATGGCCAAAGAGAAATCTCTCCTTAAAAACAAAGTCGGGCAGGGTACAGTGAAGGCATGCAGAATTTCAGTGCTGAAGTGACTGGTTTAAGGCGCTCTTAAAAATCACCTTTCCTAGCGTCGCCCTGTAACATCCTAAGCTCCATTTTCAGGGATAGAGTCGCCATAGCTGCGATCCTGCAGCACAAAACCCTTGGGTTCCTCAACAGTCGCCTGTCAGAAAGTCTGGCATGAACCTTGTGGGAATGGCTCCTTGCTTTCCCCATGGATCAGCGATTCATGAAGCTTTCACAGTACTGCAAGTCATTAGCTTTGGGTCTCGTGTTCTCTTCAAGAAGGCCACATTTTCTTGCCATTCAGGCTGCCGAGTGGGAAACTCCCTGAAAATCCTTCAAATTAAAATTCAGGGCCTTCTGCTTTCCACTGCAGGAAGGAGCGTTTGGGTAGCTGGGAAAAGTGCCGTGCTACATGTTTCGTGCTGGATGCAACCTTCCCTTCCCGCCCACCCCCGCCTCCTTCCACACGTTTGCTGCAGCTGATTGCAAGAGCTAAGGGAGAGGAGTTGGCATGTGTCCTTTGTGTCCCAGTTTGGTTTTGTCCTGTTGTCTTTTTTTGGCAGTGGTCTCGGAGACAACAATGTAAGAACCATCACCACCTCCAGCAGCCGTTGTCAGACCCGGGCGCCTGGTGTCCTTTGGGAATCCCAGGCATCCTCTTGGAAGGAGCCCAACTGAGCGTGCCATTCTTCTCTGTTTTTGTCCTGTGCAGGAGGGCAGACGGTGGTGGCCCAGCCGCTGCACGTCCAGCAGCTCTTGAAGCTGAAGCATCATCACCAGGCGTCCCAGCAGCAGAAGGCCATCCAGCCCCAGGTCACCCAAGGACAAGCTGCCGTTCAGCAAAAGGTCTCTGCTTCTTTCTGCTTTCTGTCTCTTTCCTCTTTCCAACTCTTGCCTCTTTCTGCCGCCTTCCGCCTCTTTCTGCCTCCTGCCTCTTTCCTCGTAGAATCATAGAGTTGGAAAGGACCACCAGGGTCATCTAGTCCAACCCCCTACACAATGTAGGAAATTCACAACTACCTCCCCGCCCCCCTTGACCCCTACTCCATGCCCAGAAGATGGCCAAGATGCCCTTCCTCTCATGATCTGCTGAAGGTCATAGAATCGTCATTGCTGACAGATGGCCATCTAGCCTCTTCTTAAAAACCTCCAGGGAAGGAGCACTTACTATCTCCTGAGGAAGCCTGTTCTACTGAGGAACTGCTCCTCTTCCTGTCTCTTTCCACCGCCTTCCGCCTCTTTCCTTTTTCTGCCTCTTTTCTCTTTCCGCCTTCTGCTCTTTCCGCCTTCTGTCTCTTTCCTCTTTCCCGCTTCTCCTTGGATAAGACTGCCTTTGAATTCTGGCAAAAGGTAGAAATGAGTCTGGTTGATATCACTGTAAAACAAAAGTCCAGTGGCACCTTAAAGTCTAGTAACATTTATTTCAATATGTTCTTCCATAGGTCACAGCCTACTTTGTCAGACAGATAGGTGATGGAAAATCATACCACGGAATGTTATGGGGCAGGCTGTTGTGAATTACACTACCTACCACTTCTACAGTGAGGGGAAAAAGTATTTGATCCCCTGCTAAATTTGCCCGTTTGCCCTCTGACGAAGAAAAGACCAGTCCATAATTTTAATGGTAGGTTTACTGTAGCTGTGAGAGACAGAATAACAGGAAAACCCCCAAAAACCCAGAAGACAAAAGTCAGAGATTGATGTGCATTATAATGAGTGAAATAAGTATTTGATCCCCTATCAACCAGCCAGATTAGGGTTAGGGTTAGGGTTACGGTTTTGCTGTCGACAGAAGCAATCAATCCATCAGATTCCAAACTAGCCACCATGATCAAGACCAAAGAGCTGTCCAAGGATGTCAGGGACAAGATGGTAGACCTGCACAAGGCTGGACTGGGCTACAAGACTATTGCCAAGCAGCTTGGTGAGAAGGTGATAACCCTAACCTTAACTGTCAACCTCCCTCGGTCTGGGGCTCCATGCAAGATCTCATCTCGTGGAGTTGCAGTGATCATGAGAACTGTGATGAAGCAGCCCAGATCAACACGGGGGGAACTTGTCAATGATCTCAGGGCAGCTGGGACCATAGTCACCATGAAAACAGTTGGTAACACACTACGCCGTGAAGGACAGATCTTGCAGAGCCCGCAAGGTCCCCTTGCTCAAGACAGCCCATGTACAGGCCCGTCTGCAGTTTGCCAATGCACATCTGAATGACCCAGAGGAGAACTGGGTGAAAGTGTTGTGGTCAGATGAGACCAAAATCGAGCTCTTTGGCATCAACTCAACTCTCCGTGTTTGGAGGAGGAGGAATGCTGCCTACGACCCCAAGAACACCATCCCCACTGTCAAACATGGAGGGGGACATATTATGCTTTGGGGGTGTTTTTCTGCTAAGGGGACAGGACACCTTCACCGCATCGAAGGGACGATGGACGGGACCATGTATCGTCAAATCTTGGGTGAGCACCTCCTTCCCTCAGCCAGGGCATTGAAAACGGGTCGAGGATGGGTATTCCAGCATGACAATGACCCAAAACTCACGGCCAAAGCAACAAAGGAGTGGCTCAAGAGGAAGCACATTAAGGTCCTGGAGTGGCCTAGCCAGCCTCCAGACCTTAATCCCATCGAAAATCTGTGGAGGGAGCTGAAGGTTCGAGTAGCTACACATCAGCCTCGAAATCTTACTGACTTGGAGAGGATCTGCAAAGAGGAGTGGGACAAAATACCTCCTGAGATGTGTGCAAACCTGGTGGCCACCTACAAGAAACCTCTGACCTCTGTAATTGCCAACAAGGGTTTTGCCACCAAGTACTAAGTCATCTTTTGCGAAGGGAACAAATACTTACTTCACTCATTATAATGCACATCAATCTCTGACTTTTGTCTTCTGGGTTTCTGGGGTTTTTCCTGTTGTTATTCTGTGTCTCACAGCTACAATAGACCAACCGTTAAAATTATGGACTGGTCATTTCTTCGTCAGAGGGCAAACGGGCAAATTCAGCAGGGGATCAAATACTTTTTTTTCTCACTGTACATCAACTCCTCCCTTGTCCACTGTGATTTACGCTTAGAAGCCCCATAGAAGCCCCATAGTGTAGTTCACACCAAACCATCACTCCTCCCCCCCCTCCACCTGCCGCATAACATTTCTCAGTATGGTTTTTGATCAAATATCTGATTGATGAAGTGGGACCTTCAGAACCTCATATTGAAATAAAGGTTGTTAGTTGTTCAGGTGCCACCGGATTCTTGTTTTTCTGTGCGACAGCTGGCTGACAGGCCTGCACCTTAGGAGTCTAACATAATTGTTGGCTTACTTTTGAAGACAGTGATCCACACCCTTACGGTGCAGACTGGAGAGATGGATGGCCCAGTCTAGCCCAATCTTGTCAGATCTTGGAAGCTAAGAGGGAGGGCCACCTTGGCCATCTTCTGGACATGGCGTTGGGGTCACTGGGGGAGGTAGTTGAAATTTCCTGCATTATGCAGGGGGTTGGACTAGATGACCCTGGTGGTCCCTTCCAACTCTATGATTCTCTATGGTTAGTGCTTGGATGGGAGACCACCAAGGAAGTCCAGGGTCGCTACGCAGAGGCAGGCAATGGCAAAACCACCTCTGAATGTCTCTTGCCTTGAAAACCCCGAGAGGGGTTGCCGTAACACTCGCTTATGCATATTATGTTGGAATGTCGCCTGGGTGAGGGCCTTCGTAATGGCTGTCTATTAGATTTGCTTGATACTGATTTAGTCAATAATAAAAGCCAAATGTTAACTGCTCTACTGTCCGATGACAAGCCTGAAACAACTGCCTCGGTTGCAAAAATGTTGGTAATGTTACTGAGACGGGGCTCTTCGAAGCCTGCCTAATATTTCAAGCTACTGCTGTGATGTGGTTTATCTAGAGACTGGTCAATGATAATGATTATCATTGTTTATTATATCATAGTCTGGCTGGATGGTTAGATTATTTGCATCCTTTATTTTAACCTTTTGTTTAATCCCAAAATACGATACATTTTATATATTTCATACTTAATTGTATTGTATACCCTGCAGGGGCCCTGGTTTGTTCTTCAGAGATTTGTGCGGTCTGTTTTCGATCGTGAGAATCTGTATGAGCTGTCTTTTGTACTATGCCTATTAAAGGTCATTGAATTGGCCATAAGTCGGCGGCATTTTGACGGCACTTTCCACCATGGACGCTGCGCCGGATTCAGTGGGCTCTGAGTGCCTTCGCATCGAGCAAGAAAAAAGTGTCATGCAGGCACTGCATAATGTTCTTGATAACTAGCGCACTGAACTGTATTTTTGCCTCTTCAGATAAACCAACAGCAAGTCACGGTCCAGGCGCAGCAGCAGACGTCCCAGCAGCAGAAAGTCGCCTACGCCACGCAGCCGGCCATCAAAACCCAGTTCCTAACAACCCCCATTTCTCAGGCCCAGAAATCTGGTGGGACCCAGCAAGTCCAGACCCAGATACAGGTACCAGGAAACTTGCCCCCCTCCTTCTTTGGAATCGGTCATCAGCACCAACAGTCCATACCACAAGAGCCTCTGCCAGACTCTTGCACTGGTTCAGCGTCCTCCCCCCACGTCCCCCCCATCCCCAAATGAATCAATGTGGAGCCCACAATCTGAAAACAAATATTTGAAGAATAGGGGCTGCATTGCAACCCAGAGCCCTAATCCTCTCCACCCCCTCCCCCAACTCCCAATTGTATCATTCTTAAAGGTCTATAAAAGTATGCATGATATGGAGAGATTGGACAGGGAGAAGCTTTTCTCCCTTTCTCATAATACTAGAACGTGGGGTCATCTACTGAAGCTGGAAGGTGGGAGATTCACATAACGCAGAGTTAAATTGTGGAACTCCCTGCCCCAGGATGTGGTGATGGCTGCCAACTTGGAAGGCTTTAAGAGGGAAGCGGACATGTTCATGGAGGAGAGGGCTATCCATGGCTACTAGTCAAAATGGATACTAGTCATGATGCTTACCTATTCTCTCCAGGATCAGAGGAGCAGGCCCATTGTATTAGGTGCCATGGAACACAGGCAGGACGATGCTGCTGCAGTTGTCTTGTATCTGGGCTTCCTAGAGGCCCCTGGTTGGCCACTGTGTGACCAGACTGCTGGACTTGATGGGCCTTGGTCTGATGCAGCATGGCTTTTCTTATGTTCTAAAGGTTGCAAAGATTCCACAAGTGGTCTCACAGCAGGCGGCCGTTGCCAATATTCAGCAAATGGTGTCCGTTTCCCAGCAGGTAAGATTCACCAGAAGGGTTTAGTGTTGGCTAAGATAGTTATGTGTAATTGCCAGCATTCACATTCAGAATTGTGTAAATTAATAGAATTTGGGAAATCTGCATAGGCTGTTCAGGTCCTAGTAGTTGCAATGTTTGGATGCAGAATTGTGTGAGTGTGGGGGGGGGAGTTGGGTGCATTTTTCACATAGCATCCATGGTCCTGAATGCAGGAATTCTGGGACACCCACCTTGACTATTTCCAGTTTCAAAATGTTTGGGGACTGTGAACAGAGAAGTGTAACCTCTAGGAGAACGTCTGGATGCCTAGAAAGTGCGCTAAAATAGTAATTTGTTATTGCCAGCATTCACTTTCAGAATTGTGTAAATTAATAGAATTTGGGAAATCTGCATAGTCTGTTCAGGTCCTAGTAGTTGCAGTGTGTGGATGCAAAATTGTGTGTGTGTATGTGGTGTATGGGTGCATTGTTCACATAGCATCCATGGTCCTGAATGCAGGAATTCTGGGACACCCACCTTAACTATTTCCACTTTCCAAATGTTTGGGGGCTGAGAGCAGAGAAGCGTAACCTGTAGGAGAACGTCTGGATGCCGAGAAAGTGGGCTGTGCGCTAGTGAATTAATTGGTCTCTCCCCTCCCTCCCCAAACCCATCGTGGTATAGTGGTTAAGAGCAGTGGTTTGGAGTGGTGAACTCTGATCTGGAGAACTGGGTTTGATTCCCCATTCCTCCGCATGAGCGGCGGAGGCTAATCTGGTGAACTGGATTTGTTTCCCCACTCCTACACATGAAGCCAGCTGGGTGACCTTGGGCTAGTCACACTCTCTCAGCCCCACCTACCTCACAGGGTGTCTGTTGTGGGGAGGGGAAGATGATTGTAAGTTGGTTTGAGTCTCCCTTAAGTGGTAGAGAAAGTCGGCATATAAAAACCAACTCTTCTTCTTCTTCAAACCCAGGTTCAAGGTCAGCCACAGACAGTGACCCTGTCCCAGACGACGGCAGGGCAGCAGCAGGTCCAAGTGATCCCGGCCACCACGGCTACCGCTCAAGTGGTCCAGCAGAAACTGATACAGCAGCAGGTGGTCACGACAGCATCGCCCCAGATCCAGGGCCCAGGGGTGCCAAACCCGACCCAGGCCCCGGCACCTGCCGACAGCCAAACTCAGCAAGCCAAAGTGCAAATGAGGGCCCCGGTCCGACTAAAGGCACCGAACAAGCCCAGTTGAGCGGGAAGCGTGAGAGCAGGGAGCAGGGAAGTGCAGCTCCTCCGGGCTTTCTGCAAGCGTCGGGCAGGTTCCTCGCAAGATCCACCTCTTCCACGAAGCCTGCGAGTCTTCTCCGTTCGCACAGGAAGAACCCGAACGGCGGCTGCTTCTGCGGCGAACCTCTTTTCCAAGCTAGAATGTGTTTCGGGAATCTTTGCTTCCGCGTTGCTCCAGCAAGAGCGTCCCCGTTTTTCCTTTTGCTTGTTCGAAACGTATAGCGTGTAAATATTTAAAAACGCGATCGCTGCCTGTTTCCACCAAAATGTAACAACGAGATTATTCTTCGGTATTTGTAGAATGTTGTCTGTGTATTCTAGGCAATTGCCGTCACTGCCGGAGGGAATCTTATCACGAGTGTGGGCTCGGAATGCCCTGAAAAGGCAGCAGGGCCCCCCAGTCACGGATGGCCAAACTGTCCTCTTTCCAGAAGCTTGGAAGTTGCTTTCCAGCAAGCCTTTTGTTGAACGGGGAGGGGGGCAGAAATGGACAAAGCAAAAGCACTCCTTGCGTACTTTAGCCGATAAATGTGAAGATTTGTAAATATCTGTAATTACGAACCATATTCCAGGCTCCATTTTTTGGTAAGTCTTTTTAATGAAACATTTGCTAGTTTGAATTTTTGTGGGGGGTTTTGTTCGTTTTTTTTTTATTTGATGTACATTTTGAAGCGCCCCCCCCCCCATCCTTAGGCTCTCGTATTCCATTTTTCACATAATGACTATCGTAGGCATGTGGGTTTTTGGAGAGGCGAAAAAAGAATACTGTGTGATAGTAGCTGTGTGTTGGATTGTACCTCCGTCCCCCACACCTTAATTTGTAAAAGGAACACTTCAATTAATATTGCTAAGCAAATGGTTTTTGTCCTTGTTTTTCATGAGGCATCCAGACTTTGGTGGGGAGGGGGGGGCGGTCTCAACTCCTATAGATCGTGGTCTTAGTCAGATGTGTCGTTGATCTGACATCTACTGACAGTATTGAAGTTAGCCCAGAACCCAACTTCTCTGCAGACTTCCTACCCTAAATTCCTTGACGTTTTCCTCCTGCAGCGTATTACTTTTCGTGAAAGCTCATTTTTATACGGATATTATGTTTGTGTGTGTTTGTGTTTAAACTTTATTTGTATGTTCGATTCTCTCCTCCCTGCCGACGCCAGTTTTGAACCCTTCCCAAAACTGTATTGCTTTGTGTTTTTGAAAGCGTTTGCTGTGTGGACACCGGAGCAGTAAGTCCAGACAATTGCGGACGTTGGGCAGAAATTGCTAGGAATATTTCCAGTGCACTTTACATGGAACGAAGGAGGTTTTGCAGAGAAGCAGATTGGAGATGGAATGCTGCTGCCGTTCATTTCAGTGGGGCTTGCTCAGGAATGCCGGTCTCAATCGATTTCACCCGTTTCGGTATGCTACACGGACTTCCATCTGTTAGTTTTAATGTGTTGGGTAGCCCTGGTTTTATTGTTGATATTGTTTTCTCTTTGGGAAAAAAAAATTCCTGCATGAACTTAATGTAATGTACGAAATAGAGATACACCTGCCCCCCACCGCCCCGCCGCATTTGATAGCGTCAGTGTTCTGCTTTTGATTACGTCAGAGGCACTTTCTGTTTCCGCATACAGTGAAAATTAAAATTTAGATTTCTTCTCCTCCCTTTCTTCCTCCCTCCACCTCCAAAGTGTGTTAGAAACTTGTAAATATCTTTATGAACATAACACATTTGTACTTGACCAGTAGGATTGGAAGAACTTGTGCTGTATCCTACCCGAAGGTGTAATAAAGTGTACATTTTTATAACATCCTCTGTGTCATTTGGTCTGAACTCCAGGTCCTTTAGACCAAAGCGTCTTAAACTGTGGGTCGTGACCCCATATGGGGTCATGTAACTGAACGTGGGGTCGTGAAAAATTTGGCAACAGTAAGGTTTCTTTATGATTTATTATCAGTAAATTATAGAATTGGAAGGGACCACCAGGGTCATCAAGTCCAACCAACTGCACAATGCAGGAAATTCACAACTACCTCCCCCCCACACCTAGTGACCAGAAGATGGCCAAGATGCCCTCCCTCTCTTCATCTGTTTGATTTGTTTATCCATTATATACCTATATACCTGGGTCGCGTAAAACTTTCTTGGGCGAAACAGGGCCATGAGTGGAAAAACTTTAAGAAGCCCTGCTCTAGACTACCATTCTTTCCAAGAGCAGCTGACCACATGCCCCAGGATATGAATGCCATGGCCTCCGTATGTTGCTTGCCCCATAGTATTTGTTATACTGCAGTAGAACAGCCTGTGCTGGCTTCTGAAGAAGGTATGTTCACCAGGTAATGATCCAGGACAGGACCTTTTCTGTAGTAGCACTATTGTTAGAAGGTTGCGAGAAGGTTATGTGGTGGGGAAGGGGGGCGGGGGAGGGCAGCGCCATCTTCTTCGCCATCGTTTTACCATAGAGTTCCTGGCAATTCTTAGCACTACCCTACTTCATCTCCAGGTTTTTCCGTAGGTGACATAGCAGCGCAGAGAATGTTGAGAGTTTTAAAAAACATTTTTCTCACGAAAACCATACCCTACCAGAAAATCGTTAAGGTGCTAATGGACTCAGAGTTGGAAAGGGCCATACAGGCCATCTAATCCATCCCCTTGCTTAATGCAGGATCAGCCTAGAGCATCCCTGACAAGTGATTATCAAAGACTGCCAGTGAGGGGGAGCTCACCACCTCCCTGGGTAGCTGATTCCACTGTCGAACAACTTACTGTAAAAAGTTTTGCCCTAATATCCAGCCAGTACCTTTCTGCCCGCAATTTAAACCCATTATTGTGAGGCCTCTCCTCTGCTGCCAACAGGAACAGCTCCCTGCCCTCCTCTAAGTGACAGCCGTTCAGATACTTAAAGGGAGCAATCATGTCCCCCCTCAACCTCCTCTTCTCCAGACCAAACATTCCCAGCTCCCTCAGCCTTTCCTCGTAGGGCTTGGTCTCCAGGCCCGATCATCCTCGTCTCTCCCCTCTGCACCCGCTCCATTCTGTCCACATCCTTTTTGAAGCGAGGCCTCCAGAACTGCACACAGTACTCCAGGTGCGGCCTGACCAGTGCAGTGTGCAGCGGAACTATGACATCTACAACTCTTGCTCTTTTCTGCTGTTATAGACAGACCAACACAGCTACCCATCGTGATCTAAGCACTGGCAGGTGTTTTTCAGGGGTTGCAGCAGGTTAAGTGAGATGCTGAGGCCGTGCGATTGCGTAGGGCAGCCTTTACCAGCATCATGTTTAAATCAGAGTAGACAGTACTGACTCTGATGGACCAAGGGTCTGAGTCAGCATAGGGCAACTTCATATGTTCATATAATGTTCAAAATCAGTATTGTCTACTCAGACCGGCAGTGGCTCTCCAGGGTCTTTCATATTACCTAGTCCCTTGAACTGGAGATGCAGGGGATCGAACCTGGGACCTTCTGCATGCCAAGCAGATGCTCTACAAACTGAGCCACAGCCCTCCCCTGGTTGCGTCTGATTCAGTATAGGGCAGCTTGATATGTTCATATATGTTCAAAATCAGTATTGTCTACTCAAACTGGCAGTGGCTCTCCAGGGTCTCAGGTAGAGGTCTTTCACATTACCTAGTCCCTTTACTTGGAGGCACATGGGATCGAACCTGGCCCCCTCTGCATGCCAAGCAGACGCTCTTACAAACTGACCACACAGCCCTTCCCCTGGTTGTAGCATGGCCTGATTTCCTGTAGCGTAAAACCGCAAAGCCTTTCGTACTTGGCACGCTTACTCGAGAATAAGTGCACCGCATTCGGCAGCAGTAAAAAAGAGCAAGATTCCAGTCGCACCTTAAAAGACGAACAACATTTCGGGCAGGGCACACATGAACACATGGAGCTGCCTTCTACTGAATCAGACCCTTGGTCAGTATTGTCTGCTCAGACCGGCAGCAGCGGCTCTCCAGGGTCTCAGGCAGGAGTCTTTCACATCACCTACTTGCCTGGTCCCTTTAACGAGATGCTGGGGATGGAACCTGGGACCTTCTGCATGCCAAGCAGATGCTCTACCACTGAGCCACGGCCCCTCTCCAAGGCTCTCCAGGGTCTCAGGCAGGGGTCTTTCACATCACCTATTTGCCTAGTCTCTAACTGGAGATGCCCGGGATGGAACCTGGGACCTTCTGCACGCCAAGCAGACGCTCTACAAACTGAGCCGCAGCCAATCCACCCAGGGCCAGATTTAGGTTTGATGAGGCCCTAAGCTATTGAAGAGTGGACAGGGAGAAGTTTTTCTCCCTCTCCCATAATACTAGAACATGGGGTCATCTGCTAAAGCTGGAGGGCGAGAGATTCAAAACAGATAAAAGGAAGTATTTTTTCCCACAACGCATAGTTAAATTGTGGAACTCCCTGCCCCAGGATGTGGTGATGGCTGCCAGCTTGGAGGGCTTTAAGAGGGGAGTGGACGTATTCATGGAGGAGAGGGGTATTCATGGCTATTAGTTAGAATGGATACTAGTCATGCTGCATACCTATTCTCTCTAGTATCAAAGGAGCATGCCGGTTATATTAGGTGCCATGGAGCACAGGCAGGATGGTGCTGCTGCAGTTGTCTTGTTTGTGGCTTCCTAGAGGCACCTGGTTGGCCCCTGTGGGAACAGACTGCTGGACTTGATGGGCCTGGGTCTGATCCAGCAGGGCCTTTCTTATGTTCTTATGTTGTTCTTAAGGTAATGGGGCCCTTTATATGTCCAGCTGTCCTTTGTCAACAACAAATTGTCGCTGTTTTTTGTGTTGAATATATGCTATACGGTCATTTATGGACCTAATAGGTATCTAAAGCCATTTGCACAGAACAAAATATGTATTTTACCAAAGTAATTGTTGAACTGAAATACAATTAAGAAGAAGTATATTAATAGTGAAATAATTATTACGCTCGACTGGAGAGGGAAACTATGGATGTATATGAGGATGGCCAAATTAACAGAATTCCTACATGGAAAAGATATGGAAGAATTCAAAAAAACTTGGGCAAAGGCCATCACATATTGGGATAAACTGGCAAAAATGGATTTTACTATTTTAAAATATTGTCGAAGGCTTTCACGGTCAGAGTTCATTGGTTCTTGTAGGTTATCCGGGCTGTGTAACCGTGGTCTTGGAAGACCACTTCCAAGACCACGGTTACACAGCCCGGATAACCTACAAGAACCAATTTTACTATTTTAGTTAGTGAGTTATAGAAACAAGTTTATTTACTTTTTATTATTAATTAACAATGTAACCTTCAGAACTGTTTAGACACTTCTGCGGAAGTCAGGGGACGGTCACTTTTTAAGGTGGGCGGAGGGTCAAAAAAATTGACCCATTATGTGTTTTTTGATGATTAGCTATTGACGGTTTTTGTTTAATATTAGGGTCAACATAATAAACGAAAGAAATGTATTAAATCTATTTTGAAGC